>NW_027363251.1:345000-387500 GCF_046119375.1 Phyllobates terribilis
TAAAGGGAATCTGTCATGAGGTTTTTGCCACCTAATCTGAGAGCAGCATAATGTAGGGTTAGAGGCACTGATTCCAGTAATGTGTCACTTACTGGGCTGCTTAGTGTTGTTTTGATAAAATCATTGATTTGTCAGAAGGTAATTATCACTAGATGACTAGTAAGTTCTGTAGGACCCCACCCCCATCACTGATCAGTAGATTTCTGTGTACACTGAGCATGGGCAGAAAGCTGCCAATCAGTGGTGTGGGTGGGGCTATACAGAGCGCAGCATTCAGAGAGCTGCTAGATCTGCAGCAGATAAAACGGTGATTTTCTCAAAATGACAACAAGCAGCTGAAAAAGTGACACATCGCTGGAATCAGGGTATCTGCCCCAATATTGTGCTGCTCTCAGATGAGGCAGCACAATTAATATTATGCCAAATAAATTTCCTGTGAACTATCACATGATCTATCACAGGGGATCATGTGACATGTCACGTGATAAATCAGGTGTGTGGAGGGGGCCCGCGCCTTCTAAACTGCCCGGGGCCCTTGCTACTCTTAATCCACCCCTGCCTATATCCCCGGAGCGGCCTGGATGCCCAGTATGCCGGCGAGTCGCATACCTTGGGCGACTTTAAAGAAAGGCTGTATAGACTGTTCAAAGTTTATCCCCTGACAGAAGAACAGAAGGTAAGCATACTGATAGGGCAGTTAACTGGTGCGGCCCAGCGGGAGGTAAAGTCTTGGACAGCTGAGGAGAAAAGGACTGTAAGGGGGGTTCTGACCCGTCTACGGGACACCTTTGATACCCGTACCTCAGCAGAAATCAAAATGCGGTTCTATGGATGTAAGCAGCGAGCTCAAGATAGCATCCGAGATTATGCCCTAAATTTACAGGAAGCCTTAGGGGCAATTAAGCAAGCTGACCCTGGCAGCGTGCAGGATACAGATAAACTATTGACTGACCAGTTCATAGAAGGTCTGCTGTCCAGCGCCCACAGAACCCAGCTGCGCCTCATGGCCCTACAGAACCCCGATTTGACTTTTGCACAGTTCAAAGATAGGGCCATCCAGGTGCTCCGAGAACCTGCACCGGGTGGCGCTGTAGCTTCCCGGCGCCCTGCCATCCCTTACCACCAGGGGGCGGCGCCCTATCCCGCAAACCTTGTGGGGGCTGATGCGCAGGCCCTAAATCCATCCCCGCCTGCAAACCTCCACCATCAGGTCCAAGAACTAACAAAGAGTGTTGCTGCATTGACCAGGACCGTACAGTCGTTACAGATGGACCTGTCAGGACCAATCAAGCTGGCTTCCAGTCCGGAGGATGTCCCGTGGCGTCGACGGAGGAGGATCCCGTCATTCAGAGGGAGGCCCGCCGATCATTACACTGAGGATGGACAGCCGATTTGCCGCCGTTGCAGCCAGCCGGGACACGTAGCCAGGTACTGTACTTTAAATGGGTCCGACCTGGGGCAAAGGGCCAACCCCCAGGCATAAGGTCATCAGGCCCATCTAATTGGCGTGATAAGTACGTAGGGGGACGCCCGGTTTTACCCGTAGTGCTGGACGGTATCCCCA
Source organism: Phyllobates terribilis (assembly GCF_046119375.1). Taxonomy (NCBI): domain Eukaryota; kingdom Metazoa; phylum Chordata; class Amphibia; order Anura; family Dendrobatidae; genus Phyllobates; species Phyllobates terribilis. Next base: position 346,565 of record NW_027363251.1, read on the forward strand.
TGAGTGCACTGCTGGACACCGGGTCCCAAGTGACTATCATCCCCTATGTACTTTTCAAGCAGTACTGGAGTGACACTGATATAACTCGTTATCCAGACGATGACTTGAGCATCATCGCCAGCAATGGTCAACCCGTGCCGCAGGTGGGGTTCAGAGAGATGACCATTAAGATTGGTAAAGTTGAACTGCCGGCACAGGGAGTGATCATTGTGGACATTGACCATCGAGAAAGTCACCCTAAAATAACCTTGGGTACTAATGTGATTGAAAATTGTCTTTCAGAAGTAATTGTAATTTTTCAGCAGGTGGCGATGAATGCGAGCTCCAGCCAACAGAGGGTCCTCCAGAAGGAGATAAGAGCCCTGATGAGATGGCAACAGGTAGAACTGTCTGCTGGTGAGATCGGTAGCGTGAGGATGAGCGACTCGTTCCCCATTGCTATGCCCCCCAAAAGTGAAATGATCTGGTGTCGGACTGCAATCGGGTTAAGAGGGAGAGACTACCAAGCCATGGTAGAACCCGTGTACTCAGACAGCAGGCCCACCATTTTGACAGCCCAGGGGGTGGTCTATGTCCGCCATGGAAGGGTGCCCGTCCGGATCTTAAACATTGGGGAAAGGGAAGTACATTTGCCCCGGTACGCTACACTAGCCAAATTGTATACTGTTGAACACAATGCTGTCAGGGCCGTGGAACCCTTGCCTCCATCTCCCCAGGCGGAGGGTAATGGTTCCCAGAAACCCAAGGAGGACTGGTGCCAGAAACTCCACGTGGGTGCTGACTCCACTCCCTTGCACCAAAAACAAGGACTCTACCGGGTGGTTCAAGAGTACGAGAGAATCTTTAGTAAGCACCCGCTAGACTTCGGCAGAGTGAAAGGAGTAGAACACCACATCCCCACGGGGAGCCACCCACCAATTGCTGAAAGATACAGACCTGTACCACCCCGCACACTATCAGAACGCAAAGGGCATTCTGAGAGAAATGAAGGAAGCCAGGGTCAATAGAGACAGTTGTAGCCCCTGGGCAGCCCCCTTGGTTCTGGTAAAAAAGAAAGACGGTACTATGAGAATGTGCGTGGACTATAGAGAAGTCAATCGTATCACCCATAAAGATAAATACCCGTTGCCTAGAATAGAGGAGTCTTTGGCCGCACTAAAATCAGCTAATTTCTTCTCTACTTTGGACCTTACTAGTGGGTACTGGCAGGTTCCTGTGGCAGAGGCTGATAAGGAGAAGACCGCCTTCACCACCCTGATGGGATTAAGTGAATTCAACTATATGCCGTTCGGGCTCTGCAACGCACCCGGGACCTTCCAGAGGCTGATGGAATGCTGTCTAGGGCACCGAAACTTTGAGACGGTCCTACTTTACCTGGACGACGTGATTGTCTATTCGAAGACTTACGAGGACCATCTAAAGCACCTGGCCGAGGTGTTCGAGGCCCTGGCAGGCTTTGGCATGAAAGTGAAACCCTCCAAGTGCCATCTGTTAAAGCCGAAGGTACAGTACCTGGGACACGTGGTGAGTGCAGAAGGAGTAGCCCCCGACCCTGACAAAATCACGGCAATAAAGAACTGGCCAAGCCCCTCTAACATAAAAGAAGTGAGGCAGTTCCTCGGGTTGGTAGGCTACTACCGAAGGTTCATCCCCAGGTTCACCAAGATGGCAGCCCCTATGCAGGACCTCCTTATAGGACAATCTAAGACCAGAAGCCAAAAGCCACCCTTCAAGTGGGACAAGCCGGAAGAGGAGTCCTTCCGCCAGCTGAAGATGGCCCTCACGGGGGATGAGAACCTGGCCTACCCTGATTATGGCCAGCCTTTTATCCTCCACACAGACGCCAGTAATGTGGGGCTGGGAGCCGTACTGTCACAGAACCAACAGGGCAGAGAAAGGGTGATCGCGTACGCCATCCGGAAGCTGAGGCCCACCGAGAGAAACCCGGAGAATTACAGCTCCTTTAAGCTGGAGTCCTTGGCAGTGGTGTGGGCCGTAACAGAACGTTTCAAGCATTACGTGGCCTCTGTGAAGTTCACTGTGTACACGGACAACAATCCGTAGACACATCTGGACAATGCGAGACTTGGTGCCCTAGAGCAGCGGTGGATGGCCCGGCTAGCAAACTATGACTTCACCATCAAGTACCGGGCAGGCCGAGCCAATGCCAATGCAGATGCCCTATCGAGAATGCCCCACTTGCCCGATGAGGGAGAAGATCCAGACGAGTTGGAGGAAATAGAGCTCCCTGCATTCCACCGGTACGGGGCCACTCAGTACTCCCACCTTGTAAGAGACAAAGACTTGACCACTGTCATGTTCAATTCCTTACCTCACCACGGCTGGGCTGAAACGCAAGATAGTGACCCTGCAATTCGCCTGGTGAAAGACCTCTTGACCCAGGCAGACGCTAGCCCTGGCTCGGACGCTCCAGAGGAAGCCAAGCAGTTATGGAAGGAGAAAAGCAGGCTATTCCTCTACGAAGGTAAGCTGTGCAGAAGGCTTGTCAACCACCGGACGCACGAGCTGACCTGGCAGGTAGTGGTCCCGAGACGAGATGCAGCAATGGTACTGGAGGCCTACCATGACAGAGCGGGACACTTCGGGTGGAAGAAACTGGAGTTCCTACTGAGAGAGCGGTTCTACTGGGTCGGAATGAGAGGGGCCATAGAGAAGTGGTGCAGGGACTGTGGCCCATGTAACCTCAGAAGGAAGGCGGTACCAGCCAGAAGACGCCCTTGATGCCCATCGTCACCAGGCAGCCTCTTGAGCTGGTAGCTCTGGACCATGTGAAACTGGCTCCAAGCCGGTCGGGCTACGTCTATGCCCTGACAATAGTGGACCACTATTCCCGGTTCCTGCTGGTGGTTCCTGTTAAAGACTTGACAGCCCAAACAGCGGCCAGAGCCTTCCAACAACACTTCTGCCATCCACACGGGTATCCGGAACAGGTCTTGACAGATCAAGGTCCAGCGTTTGAGGCTGAAATCTTCCAGGAGTTCTGCAACCTCTACGGCTGTAAGAAGATTCGGACAACGTCTTACCACCCACAAACCAACGGGCTGTGTGAGAAAATGAATAATATCGTCATTGATCTCCTCAAAACGTTGCCCCTGGAAGAACGCAGCCTGTGGCCGGAGAAGCTGTCAGACCTGATAGACTTATACAACCATATCCCGGTGAATGCTACAAATTGCACCCCGGCTTACCTGATGAGGGCAAGAACAGGTAAGCTGCCGATAGACCTGGAGATGGGAGTCCTGACCCCCGAGGACACCTCCCCAGACGCGGACTGGGAAACGGAACGGCAGCTACAGTACAAGAAGGTACAGGAGAGTGTGGAGAGGAGTCTGGCTCAAGCGAGAGAAAAGCAAGAGAGGCTCTTCAACCAACACGCCCCTGCTGGTCCCCTGGAACCTGGTGAGCAGGTCCTGAAGCGGAAGAGAAGGCTTCACAAGCTAGATGACCAGTGGGAGAGCGACCCGTACACAGTACTGCAGTCCAACCACAACAACCCGAAGGTATGTGTAATTACCAAGGTTGGAGGAGAAACCACTAGCACCGTCTCCAGACACCACCTAAAAAGGTGCCCCGAGCAACTACAGAGTGCAGGAGAAGATCAAGATGACCTTGAACCCGCAGAAGACAAGAAAGAAATGATCAGCACAGTTCTTGGAGAGTTCCCCCGGTCCTGGACTCGGATAAATGATGCAATAGTGGTACCCGTCCTACACTTCCTTCAACCAACCCAGCAGGAACCTACAGGAGAGCAGGAGGAATCAGAAGACCAAGCAGCCCTAGAGGCAGAAGAACCCATGCCAGCAGCCCAGGAGAGTCAACCCTCTGCTGACAGTGAGCCTGCCATACCTGCGGTAAGCCAAAGGACCCGCAGATAGCTGCCTGCACTGCCTGTAAACCCAGCTAGTAGCTGTACCCTGAATGCTAGTGGGGAAAGTCAGGTTAGACCACCACCAGACAGTGGGTTACGCAGGTCAACCCGGAGCACTAGGGGGCAAATACCAGCTCGCTGGAAGATCTAAATGCTGTATATTGTAAATGTTTTATGTTTGTTGCCTGGTTGCTAATTATGTTTTTCCAGTCTTTCTAGTTCATGGACTAACAGGTTATGGACGCTGAATAACCGGAACTATCTTGTAGATAGTTGCACTTGGTGCCCTCTTTCGAAGATGGCCACGGAAGAAAAATCTGTCTGGTGTGGCCTCCTTGTGGCCCAAAGTAGAGAGCTCAGCCTTGTCGCCACGCCCAAGGCCAGGAAATTGGGGTTTATGAAAACAGGTCCCCACACCGTGGAAAACTTCACCTTGTTGGGTGAAATGGACACCCGGTCACGGAAGCGCCGTGACCTCAAGGACAAAATATACTTGTATATATGTTATGTTGTCATTTATACCCTGTATTTGTGTTTCCTGTTTAGTCCGGAGTACTACATTTTACTAGGGGAGAATGTGTCACCCCAGGCCTGGATGCCACAAACAATAATCTGTGTCTGAGAGCAAGAGGGTGGTCCCCTGGTTAGGGACAATTAGCATACAGCACCTCCTGTCCCAGGCCAGCAGGGGGAGCTGGCTGCCCCTATAAAAGCTGGAACTGGGGGCAGGGTTAGAGAGAACTGGAAGACCTAGCTCAGGAGTGAGACTAGTCCCAGAGAAGGAGGGACAGTTCAGCTGTAGCTGAGGAGTCCGTGAGGCAGAGGAGAAACTGCAAGCCAGGGACAGAGGCGACGAGAGCCGGTCCTGGAAGAGAACCAATCTACCGGGCATTGGGGTCCGGGGCTGTCAGGGTTACAAGCCCAGCAGCAGAGAACCAACCTGCGAGGGATTTCAGGTCCCTTGGCCTAAGAAGCCTGGAGGCTCCGCCACACAGAGGGACCTGTACAGCGAGGAGCAAGCAACAGGTATCCAAGGCCCTAGTCGCATGCCATACAGGCGAGAAGTACACGGCCAGCTCAGGGACGTGGGCTATTACACCACGAAAAGGGGGATAGTCAGAAAGAGCATAGAGAAAACGGTAGGCCTACACACTCACCCTGACCAGTGGGGCTCACCCGAATTCTCTCAGACACCCAGGCCCATTCCTAACCGGTACTGTTGGGTCATTAATAATATCTACAATAAAGACCCTGAACTGTTTGAAGCGGACTCTGAACTCTTACTATTGCAGCCTGCACTATCACCCCCAACATCCACCTACACTGCCCTGAGGCTACACTCTTCCCGTGGGGAGTTATCCTACACCTGTGCTGCACACCAACACCAGCCTCAGTAGTCTGCCTCGCAGCGGCGGTTATCCCTGATCGCAATCCACTGGTGGCGTAGTCGGACATTCAAAACACTGATAAATAGACTGCCACCATTTGGTCTGACCACCCTGAGCCACGGGATCGGGTTGCCACTACTACCCCCATCAGCACCGTACACTAGAAGGCCCGGTTCCGTGTACCCCACGGCCCAGGGGGCGAGTCATGTGCATCAAATTATACATACAGATATGGGGCAGTGGGGCTTCATACTATATACAGGTGCTTCTCACAAAATTAGAATATCATCAAAAGTTAGTTTATTTCAGTTCTTCAATGCAAAAAGTGAAACTCCTATATTATATAGAGTCATTACACACAGAGTGATCTATTATATAGAGTCATTACACAGAGGGATCTATTATATAGAGTCATTACACACGGAGGGATCTATTATATAGAGTCATTACACACAGAGGGATCTATTATATAGAGTCATTACACACAGAGGGATCTATTATATAGAGTCATTACACACAGAGGGATCTATTATATAGAGTCATTACACACAGAGGGATCTATTATATAGAGTCATTACACACAGAGGGATCTATTATATAGAGTCATTACACACAGAGGGATCTATTATATAGAGTCATTACACACAGAGGGATCTATTATATAGAGTCATTACACACAGAGGGATCTATTTTAAGTGTTTATTTCTGTTAATGTTGATGATTATAGCTTACAGCCAATGAAAACACAAAAGTCATTATCTCAGTAAATTAGAATACTTCATAACAACAGCTTGAAAAATGTTTTTAAAATCCGAAAAGTTGGCCTACTGAAATGTATGTTTAGTAAATGCCCTCAATACTTGGTCGGGCTCCTTGTGCATCAATTACTGCATTAATGCGGCAATGTGGCATGGAGGCGATCAGCCTGTGGCGCTGCTGAGGTGTTATGGAAGCCCAGGTGGCTTTGATAGCAGCCTTCAGCTCATCTGTATTGTGGGGTCTGGGGTCTCATCTTCCTCTTGACAATACCCCATAGATTCTCTATAATAGATTCTCTATGGGGTTAAGGTCAGGCGAGTTTGCTGCCAATCAAGCACAGTGATACTGTTGTGTGTAAACCAGGTATTGGTACTTTTGGCAGTATGGACAGGGGCCAAGTCCTGCTGGAGAATGACATTTCCATCTCCATAAAGCTTGTGGGCAGAGGGAAGCATGAAGTGCTGTAAAATGTCCTGGTAGACAGCTGCGCTGACTTTGGTCTTCATAAAACATAGTGGACCTACACCAGCAGATGACATGGCTCCCCAAACCATCACTGATTGTGGAGACTTCACACTAGACCTCAAGCAGCTTGGATTGTGGCCTCTCCACTCTTCCTCCAGACTCTGGGACCTTGATTTCCTAATGAAATGCAAAATTTACTTTTCATCTGAACACAACACCTTGGGCCACTGAGCATCAGTCCAGGTCTTTTTCTCTTTGGCCCAGGTAAGACGCTTCTGGCGTTGTCTATTGGTCATGAGGGGCTTGACACAAGCAATGCGACACTTGTAGCCCATGTCCTGGATACGTCTGTGTGTGGTGGCTCTTGAAGTAGTGACTCCAGCAGCAGTCCACTCCTTGTGAATCTCCCCCAAATTTTTGAATGGCCTTTTCTTAGCAATCCTTTCAAGGCTGCGGTTATCCCGGTTGCTTGTGCACCTTTTTCTACCACACTTTTTCCTTCCACGTCCATTAATATGCTCGGATACAGCACTCTGTGAACAGCTGCTTCTTTAGCAATGACCTTTTGTGGCTTACCCTCCTTGAGGAGTGTGTCAATGACTGCCTTTTGGACATCTGTCAAGTCAGCAGTCTTGCCCATGATTGTGGAGCCTACTAAAACAGACTAAGGGACCTTTTTAAATGCTTAGGAAGCCTTTCCAGGTGTTTCTTGTTAATTCTAATTTACTGAGATAATGACTTTTGTGTTTTCATTGGCTGTAAGCCATAATCATCAACATTAGCAGAAATAAACACTTAAAACAGATCACTCTGTTTGTAATGACTCTGTATAATATATGAGTTTCACTTTTTGGATTTAAGAACTGAAATAAATTCACTTTTTGATGATATTCTAATTTTCTGAGAAGCACCTGTATGTAGCAGTGCGGCAATTATACTATATACAGTCAGGAGTATAAGTACTTGATGCACTGATAATTTCGAAAGTTTTTCCACCTACAAAGAATGAAGAGGTCTGTTTTGTTCTACTTAACTGCTGCAACTTGGACCTTTAACAGGATTTATATTTCACCTATGAGAAAGCATACTATGTGTATTTGGCAGATTAACTCAGGCTTGTTTATGATAAACTGAATACCTGGATTGGAGTCCTATTTTTATACAGAATATTGACTATTAATGCTGGCAGAGTAAGTCTTAGGCTATATTCACACTAGGTGTTTTTTTCTGCAGCAAAACATAATCTCTTGGCAGGAAAGAAGTAGCGTCAAAAACGCAGGTTTTGGTGTGTTTTTTTGCAGTGGTTCTTGGTGCATTTTTGGTGCGTTTTTCAGGATCCCAAAGTTCAGCTTTGCTTCCACCATAGACACATGAAAACAGGTCACCATTGCAAGACATATGTTCATGAAAAAGTACACATTACAAATGTAACAGGGGGCGGGTGGGGGGTGAATTGGTCTGGAATGGTTTATCTAAGACCCTGGCAGTGCATTGAATTTGTAGGACACTATTTACTTTCACATTATGGTTTGCCATTGAGTTGCTCAGGCATTGTTCATTTTCACACCTCCCTGGGCCACACGTGTTGTTCAATCTCACACCTAGCTCAACCAATGTTTACTTTGTAGGCATCACTAATTTAATTAAACTGTAATAATCCAAGCTGCTATCTCAGGTGACCAAGACAAGATGGTTTAAACTTGGGAAAATCACAAGAATAAATGTGTGTCACATACTTGCTTTTTTCACTAAAAACGCAGCAAAATGTTCACACTAGGCTTTTTTTCAGCATTTTTTTCCACCACCCTTTTTTTTAATGGGTGAAAAACGCTGAAACAAGTGACATACTCTATTGCAAAAAGCCATGGAAAGCACAAAATACTGAAGACAAATAAGCAAGCTTTGTGCATGAGATTTCGGAAATCTCATAGACTTTGTTGGTACTGTAAAACGCAGCTGAAAATTTGCATAAAAAAACCCGCTAAAAAAACGTCTAGTGTGAATATAGCCTTGTATAACGGTTCGCCAATGAGTTAGGATATATGACCACGATGCAGAAATGCTGCGGATTTTTCCTAAGCGTTTCTGCATCTCCCTGGGTTGTCAAGCGCTTTGCCAAGTGATTTTAGCATCACTTGGAAAAGTGCTTGACAACTTGGTCACACTATATAATTCCATGCAACCGTCATGGATTTATATAGTGTGACCAAGTTACAATGCTGCAAATGCAGCATCAATAATGAAAAAAAAGAATAATAATGGTGAAAAATAAAAAAAAAACATTATACTCATCTTCCGATGGTCCTCGATCTCCTTCTCCGGTGCGTCCGGTGTCTTTGGCGGATCACGGTGCTGTAAAAGGACCTTTCATGACGTCATTTAGTCATGTGACAGGTCACGCAACCGCCGATGTCAGCGGTCACGTGACCTGTCACATGACTAAATGGCATCATGGAAGGTCCTTTTACCACCGCGAGCAGCCGAAGAGCCAGCAGCACCGCCGGGAGCAGACAGGGGCCATCAGAAGGTAAGTATATGTTTATTTTTTATTTTAATTCTATTTTAACTACAGGTACTATGGTACCCGGGTCTGGAGGAGAGTCTCTTCATCTCCAGACCCGGGTACCATCCACGCATTGAGTCGCATAATATCCACATGTGTATTTGTAGTCATGCGGATGTTATGCGTTCCAATGCAAGTCAATGGCGGCTAAATCGCAGCGACTCTGCAAAATTAAAGGACGTGCTGCGGATTTTTCCGCAATGATAATCCGCAGCGGAAATCTCCGCGGCATGTGCACAGCACATGCGGATTATCATTGGGGACCATTGCAGACCTATCACCAAGCGTTTTTTAAGTGTTTCCGCAGCGAAAGTTACGCTGCAGAAACGCCTAAAAAACGCATAGTGGGCACACAGCCTTAAAAGTTCTATGGTGAAGAAAAACACGTGAGATAATAAATGCGAAATATACAATATTTCCCATAATATGACTGAGGATATCTTTAGGGTGTATTCACTGTTTTTTCTTCTGCAGCAATAAATGCTGTGTTTTACAGCACCATCTTAGTGAATGACATTTCTGAAATCTCATTCACATGCTGTTTTTTTTGCATTTTTTTTAAATCTGCAGCTTGTCAAGTCTTTCAGAGGTTTTGCAGCATTTTTCACCCATTCAAATGAATGGAAAAAAAAACACAAGTAAAAACACCTGAATTTTAAGCAGCGTTTTTCCTGCCTCCTTTGATTTTTGAGGTAGAAAAAAAATACTGCCAAAATCCAACTTGTGAACACACCTTTATCCTGGTTGTGTTCTAATTGGATATAAAATAGAACGGCCATGATAACATGGGTAGTTAATTGTATGGTGTTTTCACATTAAATATTACCAGGCCGCATTCTATTTGCGCAGAGCTGCTCCGTGAAGATTCTATCACAAGATTCCGTGATGACATCACAGGTGATGGTGACATCACTGCTCACAGTCGCTATATATGCAATGCACATAGGCTCACCCGTGCCTTTCTTGGCTCTATAGTGACTGATAGCACTTGCAGTTTTTCACTATGGCTGGAATTGTTTTGGACATTCCTCAGGTAAAAGCACTATTGATGATCCTTATGATCAATCGTCCTAACAGTGTGCTTCTACCACCCGATGGCGTCCTCAGCTTCACTCACCGGCTGGTGATGGAGCTAGTAAAGGATTGCCTGACCAAACACCGACAACGTCGTCTAACGTCAGACTATCTGACGGATTTACTTCAGAACATCAGGACATTACTACACCAGGTAAGTGGCGGACACTCTGCACAGAACATCTCAATATTAACAGATAATAATGGAGGGATAGAAGCTTTTTCTTCTAATATATCGTATTTTGCAGACCATAAGACGCACCAAAATTTTTTGGGAGGTAAATAGGAAAAACATTTATTATAATAAAATGGGGGTCTGTCTTATAGTCCGAATTTTCGGTTGCTTACTGAGGGGGGGTGGTGGCAGTGGAGCGAGGTCACAGGAGGCAGAGTCGCTGCTGCAGGAAGTCGGCAGTAGGAGTGGGGCGCTGCTGCGGGCTCCAAGCTGGGAGGAGCGGGGTGTCCAGAAGGTACGAGGCTGCGGGCCCTGGGCTTCAAGGAAATGTTAGCGGTAATTCAGGAGGGGAGGCCCTGCTCTGCTTATTGATTTCTCTGCAGTGGGCTTCAAGAAGTAGGCTGCTGGAGATGGCCAATACGCAGTTTGAGATCTCAGCTCCTCATTGAGCCGAGATCTAAATCTGCACATGCACTGCCTCCAGCGGCCATTTGCCTGAAGCCCACCGCCAGAAATTCAATGGGCAGAGCGGGGACTCCCCTCCTAAATCACCGCTAACATTTCCTTGAAGCCCAGGGCCCGCAGCCTCGCACCTCCTGGACACCCCGCTGGCCCGCAGGAGCGCCCCACTTCTACTGCTGGCTTCCTGCAGCAGTGACCCTACTTCCTGTGACCTCACTCCACCACAGCCACCCCCTGGTAAGCTACATTCAGACAATTATTATTATTAATAATCTGTCTGATATGCTGGGGTGGAGAGTTCCAGAGTAGGGGGGATGCACGGGAGAAATCTTGTATGCGATTGTGGGAAGAGGAGATAAGAGGGGAGTAGAGAAGAAGATCTTGTGAGGATCGGAGGTTGCGTGCAGGTAAGTACCGGGAGACTAGGTCACAGATATATGGAGGAGACAGGTTGTGGGTGGCTTTGCATGCCAAGGTTAGGGTCTTGAACTGGAGTCTCTGGGTAATGTGGAGCCAGTGAAGGGATTGGCGGAGCGAGGGGAAAAGCCAGGGAATAGCAGGGGGACAGGTGGATTAGTCAGACAGCAGAGTTTAGGATAGATTGGAGGGGTGCGAGAGTGTTAGAAGGGAGGTCAAAAATTTTGGAAAAAAAGGCATCTTATAGTCCAAAAAATACGGTAAAACACAACGAGTCCCCAAATACAGTATGTAGTCATTGTATCTGCAGACAGAGAACCGATGTCACATACAATTTCCGCCTCCATTCTGATCGCTCTCATCTCAAAATTCTCCTTTCCATTTTTCCTTCTTTATAGGCTGAAGAAAGATCTCAGACTGAAGATTTGGCTGTCTTTAAAGAACTGGCCGAAAAAGTCCTGTCTATACTAGAACGCTCATTGGAACGCCCGGTAAGGATCAATATTAATAGACGCATCTTAATCCACCGTATCTGAGGAGACTTTCTGAGAAAAGGTCTGAAGATGGCGCGGGATTTGTATCGTTACAATTGGTGCATCTGTAAATGTTGGTTTAGTCCTTCATGATTTATGTATTTGGTGATTTAGTGAAATCTTCCACATAGTAATTATATATATTATATCTATCAGGAAACAACAGGAGGCGACGCCAAATATGGGCAAAATGTGACCCCGAAAATCCCTGACCCTAATAGGAGTCAGCCGGAGCTGAACAGCGATCTGATTACAGGTGAGCGATCACCCGACCTTCTACAAGGAATGTCCAGATATTACAGAGGACGGAGGATAATGTTAGATTTACTCTCTACTCTGTGTAATGGGAACCTGGCAGCACATTGTTACATATAGAAGTAGTGGTGTGACGGTATAGGCCATTGTCCCCTAATAATAATTGTTTGTAGAAATCCAATGTGCCAGTCAGGAGAAATGTAAAGTAGACACCATATTCAAATTAGAATGGAAGTGCACTGGGGGCGTGAAAGAAGAAATCCAAGTGCAGTGACACGCCCCCAGTGCACTTCCAGGCTAATTTGCAAATCTCTCCTATGTTTCAGCTCTCTTACCATCACTCATATGTGCAGCGTGGGTGGGGGCTTCCTCATTCATGTGATGGAGGGTCCATTCTGCAGTGCTATAGCAAGTAACATGAAATAAATTAAATTTAAATTGCATTACTGCTCTAGAAAATGGGAAAAAACTAAGATACTGAGCACATAATTTGGCCAATTCATGAATGCCCAGCAGCAATGACAAGGCGATCTTTTTGTTGGAATCCTCTCCTAATGTGAATCCTCTCCTAGGCTGAAGCCTACATTTATATGGGTAGGTAGGATCCTGTTGTAATTAAAACCACCCCGGGCTGATGGGTGGAGATAGGTTCCCAGCAAAAAAGGTCGCCTTGCCGTGACTGCTGGGCATGCATCGAGCAAAAGAAGGTCGCCTTGCCGTCGCTGCTAGGCATGCACCCAGCAAAACAAGGTCGCCTTGTCGTGACTGCTGGGCATGCACCCAGCAAAAGAAGGTCGCCTTGTCGTGACTCCTGGGCATGCACCCAGCAAAAGAAGGTCGTCTTGCCGTGACTGCTGGGCGTGCACCCAGCAAAAAAAAAGGTCACCTTGCCGTGGCTACTTGGCATGCACCCAGAAAAAGAAGGTCGCCTTGCCGTGGCTGCTGGCCATGCATGAATTGGCCAAATTATGCGCTAAGTATCTTCCTTTTATCCTATTTTATACAGCAGTAATGCAATTCAAATTTCATTTATTTCATGTTTACATGCTATAGCGTTACAGAGTGCAACTTTGTTAGTTATGTATTTGGATGGCTACTCTTAGTATGCACCTGTTCACACCCATTTTCTTTTCGGAAGTGATGGTCAGTCTTTTGTTATTTATGAAGGGGTTCCTCCATCATTTACATTACATTTATCTATGGATTCCCCGTATATTCTCATATTTAGAATCCCCATATAACGAGTATTAATCCCATTTACAGACATCTTGTCATTTCTCCGTTTTATTGCTGTATTATCTATGTAGGAATAATATCCTCTAATACATTTCATTTCTTCATCATTATTTTAGAAACAACTGAGCTGTCGAATCCTAACAATGGAATTAGTGAGATCCCGGAGATCCAAGAATCCGTAAGTATCATAGAGGGGGATGCGTGTGTGTCATCAGATCATGGGGTGTGAATGACTCGTCCAGTATTATCCCCCATACAACCATGGTACGTCTCTATTCTAAGTGTAGATGACCCTATGGTGTTAATTACATGTGAATTACAGGGAATCTGTCACCAGGTTTATGCTATTTGGTCTGAGAGAAGCATGATGCAGGGACAGAGACCCTGATTCCATGTGTTGATTACTTTACTCGGTGGAGCAGTTGTGATAAAATCACTATTTTTTTCTGCTGCAGAGCTCTGAATGCTGAGTCTTGTATAACCCCGCCCACACCATTGATTGGCAGCTTTCTGTGTACACTGTGCATAGGCAGAAAGCTGCTAATCAGTGGTGGAGGCAGGGGTACAGAGCAATAGAACTACCTGGCTAGACAGATAGTCTTCTAGTGATAATCTACTGATTTTATTGAAACAGCCACACACAGCCTAGTAAGTAACACATCACTGGAAACAGGGTCTCTGCCCCTACATCATGGTGCTTTCAGAATACATAGCAAACACCTGGTGACAGATTACCTGTAAGTCCTCCTCTGTGTGATCTCCCACATTATCCAGAATGTTATAGTAATGTATGATGACCATTGCAGGGCGGCTCCAGGATTTCGTGGGCCCTGGGCGAAAGAGTCTCAGTGGCCCCTTTAACACATACCACGATTCATGATGCACAGATACCGCAGATAAATATATATATATATATATATATATATATATATATATATAGTACAAGGCCGAAGATTTCACTTCTTACATTACATGAGCGATATCTATTGTAAATTCCACAATAACTCAGAAAGCGGCGAATCCTCACAGCTCACAGTGCAGACCGGACAGTAATGTCCTCCACACAGTATAATGGCACCACATAGTCCTCTATACCGTATTATGAGCTCCATATATTGCTCCATATAGAATAATGGACCCCATAAAATGCTCCACGCAGGCTGTGCCCCCATATAATGCCCCATGCAGGCTGTGACCCCACACATAATGCCCCATGCAGGCTGTGCCCCCCACATAATGCCCCATGCAGGCTTTGACCCCCCACATAATGCTCCATGCAGGCTGTGACCCTCACATAATGCCCCATGCAGGCTTTGACCCCCCACATAATGCCCCATGCAGGCTGTGCCCCCCCCCACATAATGCCCCTTGCAGGATGTCCCCCTCCCACATAATGGCCCATGCAGGATGTCACCCCCCATATAATTCCCCATGCAGAATGTCCCTCCCACATAATGCCCCATGCAGGCTGTGCCCCCCACATAATGCCCCATGCAGGCTGTGCCCCCCCACATAATGGCCCATGCAGGATGTCACCCCCCATATAATTCCCCATGCAGGATGTCCCCTCCACATAATGCCCCATGCAGGATGTCCCACCCCACATAATGCCCCATGCAGGATGTCCCCCACACATAATGCCCCATGCAGGATATCCCCCCCACATAATGCCCCATGCAGGATGTCACCCCCCATATAATTTCCCATGCAGGATGTCCCCCCCCCACATAATGCTCCATGCAGGATGTCCCACCTCACATAATGACCCATACAGGATGTCACCCCCCATATAATGCCCCATGCAGGATGTCACCCCCCCATATAATGCCCCATGTAGGATGTCACCTCTCACCCCATATATTGGCCCATGCAGGATGTCACCTCTCACCCCATATAATGCCCCATGCAGGATGTCACTTCTCCCCCCATATAATACCCCATGCAGGATGTCACTCCCCCCATATAATGCCCCATGCAGGATGTCACCCCCCATATAATGCCCCATGCAGAATGTCACCTCTCACCCCATATAAAGCCCTATGCTGGATGTCACTCCCCCCCCATATAATGACCCATGCAGGATGTCACTTCTCCCCCTCATATAATACCCCATGCAGGATGTCACCCCCCTATATAATGCCCCATGCAGGATGTCCCCCCCATATAATGCCTCATGTAGGATGTCACCTCTCACCCCATATAATGCCCCATGCAGGATGTCACTCCCCCCCATATAATGCCCATTGCAGGATGTCACTTCTCCCCCCCATATAATACCCCACGCAGGATGTCCCTACCTCCCCCCCATATAATGCCCCATGCAGGATGTCACTTCTCCCCCCATATAATGCCCCATACCTCCATACATAAAAAAAAAAATCAAATGCTCACCTCACTGCTCACCAGCTGTGGAGAGGTAAGTATTGTGCCGGCCGTGGTCCTGGGCAAGCATTGAGGGGGGGGGGAGCAAGGCCCACCTACTCAGGGCCCCGGCACTTGCCTGGGTGTGCAGGGTGCTAGCGCCAGGTCTGCCCAGCGTCCGGTTTGTATCCTCCCAACATCATATCAGTGTAAATCATCTGGGACATAATATGGGGGGAGAAGTTTTTGCATCTGTAACTTTTTTCCTGCATCTTCAATAAATCAGTATTATTTCTTATTCTTTTATAGAGCGTGATGGATTCATTGGTTCCGGCGAGAAAGCCGCATATGACCGACTATGAAACTTCCAAACTCATCAGCAGTGGAAATTTTGGGTGAGATTTCTGTTGCCATAATCCACATTTCTCAGGGTTCCCTATGACAATGCTTCTGCCCCTGCACTCTGCCATTCAGTGTTATCATAGGGAAATTATGTGATCTGTAGCAAATCAAACTGTAAGGAAAGCGATTTAAATAATATAATTACATATAATATAATATATAATAATATAATATTATTACATTCGCCTGTGCTAGACTCTCATCTGTTCTTATGCTGCCTCCTCCACCTGAGCTTTTCTGCTCTCCACTCTGATCTTTGTTTTGATGGGGGGGCTCCATTATGAAGCTGATCAGAGAAGTTGGCTACACATGGTCACATGAAGGGTGACACCATATTGACGTCAATGACATCTACACCCTCCACCATGACCATGTGGGCCCAATCACTGGCCTCAGCAGCAGAAGAGAGCCCTGGAGCACATTCATTTTGGACCAGTTTTATTTGCACTAAATTGTATTTGGTCAGTTATAGCGAATCTGCCCAAAGAGAATTTCGATAGATTCTCGTATCTATAATGTGACCTGGGTGATGGCTCCGGCAGAAGTGGCATTGTGGAGACCTCCAATAGGTGATCTATGTAGTGCTATTTTATGTATTTCTAGATGTGGATTTATAGTGTCGGCCAGACTTCTAGTATTAAACATATGCAAATTGTCTCTTCTGAGAGGAAGCAAACTAGAACTCCACCTATAGGAAGTAGCAATCCTAAAAGTCAATATCGACCCTTTAACAAGCCTTGTCACATGACTTAGGATAATAGCCAAAACCAAAATCTCAATTTGCAGGAACTGTGTTCTGGGGTACTGCCCCTCTTCAGTGCAAAGTGTGAGATATGGTTTGACTGGGTGAGAGGTGTCTGACCGGTATCCAAGGGGTTGACATTTCTCCTTGCGGACATGAGGAGACTTTTAAGCCACAATGCTCCTCTGGGAAATAGGATTGCTACTTCCCATAGGTGGCACTAGGGTGCTAGTTCTCTTCCTCTCTGAAAAGAGACAATTTGCATATTTCCCAGAAGAGCATTGCAGCTTAAAAGTCTCCTCACCTTGACATGCTTAACATGGCTTTTTCCGCAAGGAGAAAAGTTACCGCTTGGATCCCGGTCAGATGCCTCTTACCCAGCCAAACCATATCTCACACTTTGCACTGATGAGTGCTTGTACCCCAAAACATAGTGTCCGAAAATTGAGATTTTGGTTATGGCTATTATTCCATGTCATGTGATAAGGCTCGTTAAAGGGTCGATATTGACTTTTAGGATTACTACTTCCTATAGGTGGCACTAGAGTTCTAGTTCTCTTCCTCTCTGAAGAGACAATTTGCATATTTCCCAGAGGATCATTGAGGCTTAAAAGTCTCCTCACCTTGACAAGCTTAACATGTCACTCTCCGCAAGGAGAAATGTTACCAGGATACCAGTATTAAACATATAATGATTTCTATATATGGATTATTAATAAGGATTTATTATAACCGATGGATTCTCCTTCTCTCCAGGGCCGTCTACTTAGTGCATCATAAAGACTCACACCAGACCTTTGCTATGAAGAAAATGGCTAAGCGGAACCTAAATACTGCACAGAGATTGGAATGGGCCTTTCTGGAGAGGGACATCTTAACATTTGCTGATTGTCCCTTTGTGGTCTCCATGCTCTGCTCCTTTCCAACTAGATCTCACCTGTGTATGGTCATGGAGTATGTAGGAGGTAAGACACATCTATTGTATTATATTCAGCCCATGTCTGCTTTCATCTTATCACTGCTCATATCATTAGGACATTGTTGGTTACTTCCCCACAGAGCATTTACTATAGGTTATCTATTACCAAGATGCTCGTAAATTCATTGATCTTGGTGCAGGGGCGCTATGGGGCTCATCAGTCGGAGGGGGTCTGTCGACGCTCAGCAGTGGGCAGCATCCCTCCACCTGTCATCACAATTTCAGCGGTATTTGCTTCTTCAAGGAGGTGGGGCTGGTGGGGGCAAAAATACTGAGTAGGTGGCTAGTAGGGGCCAAAATACTGAAAGGGGGCCGTATGACTAGATATGGGGGGACTGTGAATGCTGAGTGGAGGTCATCATATTAAGTGGGGTGCTGTGGGGGTCCTCACTCTGTATGGAGGCCCCCATTCTGTGTGGGGACATCATACTGAGTGGGGAGTTATGCGGACCATTATATTGTGTGAGGGACTGTGGGAACCATTATCCTGAGTGGGAGGGTTGCTGTGGGTGCCATCACACCGAGTAGGGGGTTGTGGCTGGCCTCCTTCTAAGTGGTGGCCTCCTTAGGAGGATTCACTGTGGGGATACCATACTCATTGAGTGTGGGTGTGGGCATTTTTGGGAGCATCATACTCTAAAATGGCCATAAAAGTTGTATTGCTGGTGAGAACACCAAGCTGCTTCAACAGGGATATAAATATATTTCTTTTTTATTTTTTAGGGTGGGGGGCAATTACAACTTTTGATATGGGGTCTTGTGATTTCTATGTACGCCATTATCTGTGTGATCTCCCCAGGATGTTTCCGCTCACTGCTCATTATACATCATGGTTATCTGCTCGTGGTATATCATGGTCATCTGCTGTATAAACCCCTCACTGGTCATATTTCCTTTCTTCTATAGGTGGAGACTGTGGGACCCTTCTAAGCACCAGGGGTCCTTTCTCTGTCCCCATGGCCCGCTTGTACTTTGCAGAGGCGGTACTTGCCGTGGAATACCTGCATAGTTACGGTGTGGTGCACAGAGACCTGAAGCCGGAAAAGTAAGTGCCCCCGTAGTATAATAAAGTGGGGAAAGTTGTCATTTATTATCATTCAGTCTGTGAGGCTAAAACCATCTTCTCTTTTGCAGCCTCCTGATTACATCTACTGGACATATTAAAGTTACCGATTTTGGGATTTCAAAACTTGGTCTAATGATACCGAAAACTAACACCTACAAGGAATTAGCAGTGGACATCTCCAGAGAGTTCCAGGACCGTGAGGTCAGCATCACCTACAAGAACTTAGCTTGTTATTTGCAAATCTCATCACACTATTGTCTCTTCTCTACGTTCTTCCTTTCTAGAGAACTTTTCCACTAATATTTTATCTTCTGCATTGTGTTTTAATGATGATATCTTGTCATAATAATTGTTTCATCGATTCTCATCTCTATGTAATGTTGGTTTCCAGTTCTGTGGCACCCCATGTTACATAGCCCCAGAGATCATCCTGAAAGAAGGCTATGGAAGACCTGTTGACTGGTGGTCATTGGGGATCATCCTGTATAAATTCCTGCTGGGATGTGTACCATTTGATGCTGATTCCCTCACTGAGCTTTATAAAAGGGTTGTCATTGGTGAGTAGAATAATCCGATCATTGCGTTGATTGGTTACATTTGTTTAGTTATTTCCTTTGCTCTAAGTTACAGTCCAGTAAAGAGGTTTTATTTTCTGTAATTTTCTATGTAACAGGAGAACTAATTTGGAATTGTGATCGCGCTCCACCCCTGGATGCTCAGAATCTCATCACTGAGCTGCTCAGAAGAAATCCTGTGCGTAGACTTGGGACAGGTAACAGATATACTAGTATTAATATTCCCTTATTAGACCAAGGACATATCGCTCATGTCCATGAAGATCAGCATTTCTCTATCAGCTCATCTACTGTATTTCTAGTTCTCCACACTAAGACTTTCAGTTTATTTCCTTCATGTCGGCTCAGTTTTGTCATTAGTTCAGATTACGATAAACTGTTCAGATATGGAGCCATCCCTGACTATGTCCGCATCACTTTTGTTTTTCTTTTTCTAGGAGGAGCATTTGAGATCAAGGTTCATCCATTCCTGAGTGACTTGGACTTTGACAACATTCTGAGCCAGGAGCTGGAGTATGTTCCTCAGCTTGTTTCAGATGCAGACACCAGCTTATTTATCAGTAAGTAGAAGGAGACGTCATCTAGACTAAGCGACTGTTTGTCTCATCTTCCCTAATATGTGATCATCTGTTCCCATTAATATTAGTGATAAATAGTGACTGTGTTATACTGACAACCTCTAATAATACTTCATTACCTATTTCTTGTAGATCATTCTGATATAAACAAACATCTGGTCTCAAAGGATGAGGAAGGCACAAGTGAGAACAATGAGAGCCTTGACTTCCAAAATTTTACGTCATCTTCTGAAAAGCTTTGTAAAGTAAGTATGTGATTAATAAATCCAAAACATGTAAAAAAAATGTAAAACAACTCTAAAAGTACATAAAAAAAATATTTTATATCTTATTTTTATCCGTATTTAGCTCTGTATCATCGCTACCAGGATGGTGAACAATGAGGATCCCAATGCCCCTCCAGAGTATACACCAGAAACCAACACAAACATCTCAGAAATGTGAGTAGATTATAAAGGGTCATTACTTCATTACTGGGAGTTCCAGGCTGATCTATGTACACAACACCAAATATAGGACATAAATATCAGAATATCAAATGCAGCATTCACCGCTTCATGGTTAACGGTCATTGTACTTTTGGCTTCAGAAAATGCAGAAGATAACAGCCCATAATTGTGGCAGGTCATGCATTTTTAGCACTGCCTACTCTGTAGGAGAGCTGTAGTATTACTTGCCAGCCATTCTTGGTAGTTGTGTTCTGATCCATGGAAGGTAGTTTTGAGCAGAAAACCTTCCCCACTATGACAGTCATATGTCCTATTAGGCCTTATAGCCAGTGTTCTTATAGTGAGACAACCCATTTTATACTGTGTTTACTTACGATTTACATGTTTTTCTTCTTCAAACAGGCAGAAAGAATCTGTTCCTGTATGTAATACAGACGATGCTGTTACCATCTTGCCACCCTCGTCCCCATTGCCAGGTATGTACATGTCTACAGCACCAACAATGTGAATGTTGACTTCAAGGCTCAAATATTTCCACATGGTTTTTCTGGTCTACTATGTTATCCATGTTTCATGGATCTCAGCTATGTTGACCATGGGTTCGTACTGTATCCCTATTTCCCTAATTTTGTACAGGAGTTTTTTTTCATGTATTCTGTATATTACGTTGCATCATCTATTAACCTAGTGAGATATAGCGACTGTGTTATACTGACACCCTCTAACAATCCTTCATTACCTATGTCTTGTAGATCACTCTGATGAAAACAACCATCTGATCTCAGAGGATAAGGAGGGCACAAGTGAGGACGATGAGAACTTTATCTTCCGAATATTTGCATCATCATCTTCTGAGAGGCTTTCTAAAGTAAGTATGTGATCGATAAATCCAAAATATGTACAAAAAAAGGATCTATAAAATTAAAAAGTATGTATATTTAATAACTTATTGTTATCCACATTTAGCACTCTACCACCACTAACGGGATGGTGAACAACGAGGATCCCAAGGCCCCTCCAGAGTGTACACCAGAATCCAACACAAACATCTCAGAAATGTGAGTAGATTATGGGGTCATTACTGGGAGCTCCAGGCTGATATATGTGCACAACACCAAATATAGGACATAAATACCATAATATCAAATGTAGCATCCACCGCCCCATGGTTATGGGTCATTGTGCTTTCAGCTTTCGGAATTGTTGGAGATAACAGCCCATAATTGTGGCCGGTCATGCACTTTTAGTGCTGCCCTCACTGTAGGAGAGATGTAGTATGAAATGCCGGCCATTCTTGGTAGTTGTTTTCCTCTCAGCTCTCTATAAAAGGTAGTCTTGAGCAGAAGACCTTCCCCACTATGACAGTCATATGTCCTACTAGGCCTTATAGTCGGTGTTCTTCTAGTGAGACAACCCCTTTTATACGGAGTTTACTTGAGATTTACATGTTTTTCTTCTTCAAACAGGCAGAAAGTATCTGTTCCTGTATGTAATACAGACGATGCTGTTACCATCTTGCCACCCTCGTCCCCATTGCCAGGTATGTACATGTCTACAGCACCAGCAATGTGAATGTTGACTTCAAGGCTCAAATATTCCCACATGGTTTTATACAATACTATAGGTCTCTTATGTTATCCATATTATGACAAAGCAGATCCTATAAGAATATATTGTTACTGATTTTTTTTTTAATTTTTCATCAGAATTTCCATCTCATGAAGAAAGAAAATCGGCAATAAATCTGAGTATGGAGCAACAAAACTCAGAAAATGGAAAAAATGGGAAAAAGAGACGAGGTAAGTGTGAGAATCAACTCCATGTTGTGTGATGTCAGTGAGAATAATTCATGTGGAGTAGATGTCATCTGTCAGTGATGGGATTGTCACATGTATGATTGCTGACAATGACCCCTGACCTCTGTATGATAATATTCCTCTGCCGTCCGGCCACAGTGACTGCACAGCATTATCATGTAATATGGAGTCCCATCACTTACATTATATTTATTTCTCTTCTCATAGGTTCCATCTTCCGCCGGATCTTATCATCCTGCCGGCGTGGATTATCCAGGGCTGCTCGCGCATTTGCATGCTGTCACTGTTGCCCTAAAACCATCTAAAAGACGGGACACCTAAGCATCCAGCGCCCTGAAGTCCAGCAGATCCATCATCACTGCTGGAGCTGTATAGAAGGACCTTCACCATCTACCTGTGGCCTTCTGACTGGTCAACCTGGACAAGTTTCAGTAACGCCTCTGTCATCGGGCTCCGCGGTATTCATACTGCTCGTCTGACGTGTCATTTACTGATCACCTGGTATCTGACCTCGGCTATCTTCCTGACTTTGATTTATTCTATTGACAATGTTCACGATTTTATTCATCCCATTATTAATTAAAAAAAAGTAAAATCTGTTACTGTTGCTCTGATTCCTTTTTGTCTTGAATTCACAAATACTTGTAACTCACTAATTGCTCTTCTTCTCACTAAATGTATTTCTCATTATCCTTAATGCAGCAGTCAGTCTCATATTTCTGTCCAGCAATTACACTGGTGCATCCACCCTGTACCAGTCATTACACTCATCCACAAACCTCTCCACACTGCTGCACAGTCCTGCATCTCTACCATATCTACACTCCAATGAGCTAAGATTAACATCCTCCATAATCAGGACCTCCCACTCTCATGTCCAAGACATTTTCTCTGCTGCACCAGCTCTCAGGAGTGCACTACTGCAGGCAATCAGGTTCATTCCCACTATCAGAGATTTTAAGTGTGCAGTAGAAACAGATTATTTGTGGCAGGACTGTCAAATCACCTCACTATTCTAAGTTTTTCCTACAGCACTCAGTAGCACTTAATATTTGTACATATACAGATAATGGTTGGTGACTGGTTCATGCAGCCTTAATTCCACAAAGATAGAAATAAAAGGTCAACATGTTTCATACATCCAAACCATCCTTAATCATGGCAGAAAAACATAATTTTAAGTTCCCACTATGAATATTTGGTGAGATATCACAGCTGTGTATTTTCACAGCACAAAGAACGCATCTTACAGATCAGCAAATCACAGTGTGCTGACGCTTAGTGTTGTAGTTTTGAACAACACCATTCATTTTATCATATAATGTGTTGAAAAATGAGAAAAAATGCCAGGTTTGGGTTCCTTCATTTTACAGTGTGTATTGTGTTGTAAAAACAAACTGACAAAATGATTCAGAGTCAGTAGTACGATTACTGTGATACCAAACTTATAAGGTTTATATATATATATATATATATATATATATGTATATATATATATATATACAGTACAGACCAAAAGTTTGGACACACCTTCTAATTTAAAGATTTTTCTGTATTTTCATGACTATGAAAATTGTACATTCACACTGAAGGCATCAAAACTATGAATTAACACATGTGGAATTATATACTTAACAAAAAAGTGTGAAACAACTGAAAATATGTCTTATATTCTAGGTTCTTCAAAGTAGCCACCTTTTGCTTTGATGACTGCTTTGCACACTCTTGACATTCTCTTGATGAGCTTCAAGAGGTAGTCACCGGAAATGGTCTTCCAACAGTCTTGAAGGAGTTCCCAGAGATGCTTAGCACTTGTTGGCCATTTTGCCTTCACTCTGTGGTCCAGCTCACCCCAAACCATCTCGATTGGGTTCAGGTCTGGTGACTGTGGAGGCCAGGTCATCCGGCGTAGCACCCCATCACTCTCCTCCTTGGTCAAATAGCCCTTACACAGCCTGGAGGTGTGTTTGGGGTCATTGTCCTGTTGAAAAACAAATGATGGTCCAACTAAACGCAAACCGGATGAAATAGCATGCCGCTGCAAGATGCTGTGGTAGCCATGCTGGTTCAGTATGCCTTCAATTTTGAATAAATCCCCAACAGTGTCTCCAGCAAAGCACCCCCACACCATCACACCTCCTCCTCCATGCTTCATGGTGGGAACCAGGCATGTAGAGCCATCCGTTCACCTTTTCTGCATCGCACAAAGTCACGGTGGTTGAAACCAAAGATCTCAAATTTGAACTCATCAGACCAAAGCACAGATTTCCACTGGTCTAATGTCCATTCCTTGTGTTCTTTAACCCAAACAAGTGTCTTCTGCTTGTTGCCTATCCTTAGCAGTGGTTTCCTAGCAGCTATTTTACCATGAAGGCCTGCTGCACAAAGTCTCCTCTTAACAGTTGTTGAAGAGATGTGTCTGCTGCTAGAACTCTGTGTGGCATTGACCCGGCCTCTAATCTGAGCTGCTGTTAACCTGCGATTTCTGAGGTTGGTGACTCGGATAAACTTATCCTAAGAAGCAGAGCTGACTCTTGGTCTTCCTTTCGTGGGGTGGTCCTCATGTGAGCCAGTTTCTTTGTAGCGATTGATGGTTTTTGCAACTGCACTTGGGGACACTTTCAAAGTTTTCCCAATTTTTCGCACTGACTGACCTTCATTCCTTAAAGTAATGATGGCCACTCGTTTTTCTTTACTTAGCTGCTTTTTGCTTGCAATAATACAAATTCTAACAGTCTATTCAGTAGGACTATCAGCAGAGTATCGACCAGACTTCTGCACAACACAACTGATGGTCCCAACACCATTTATAAGGCAAGAAATCCCACTTATTAAACCTGACAGGGCACACCTGTGAAGTGAAAACCTTTTTCGGTGACTACCTCTTGAAGCTCATCAAGAGAATGCCAAGAGTGTGCAAAGCAGTCATCAAAGCAAAAGGTGGCTACTTTGAAGAACCTAGAATATAAGACATATTTTCAGTTGTTTCATACTTTTTTGTTAAGTATATTATTCCACATGTGTTAATTCATAGTTTTGATGCCTTCAGTGTGAATGTACAATTTTCATAGTCTTGAAAATACAGAAAAATCTTTAACCGAGAAGGTGTGTCCAAACTTTTGGTCTGTACTGTATATATATATATATATATATATATATATATATATATACAGTGTTTAGCATAAATCAGTACACCCAAATAGATTTGTCAGCAAACCTGTAGTTTCCTTTCAGAATCATCATTTTATATGGGATACCATACTACAAAATACTCTCGCAAATTTGAGCCATTGAATGCAAACAAGATTTGGTATTTTGCAGACCCCAAAAAAGTAATTTTCTTAACAAACTCATTCAAGATCATGTTTCAAAAATGAGAACATCCCAGTAACAGTCTTAAGAGAAAAGCTAAGTTTAGACAACAAAATTATAATTAACAAGAACTGAACCACAGGTAAGTGTAATTATTCATTAAACAGATGTCCAGCAGACAGGTGTCTGTAAAAGGAAGTTACTTAATAAAGAAAACTCCTTCCCATTTCATGCTATCAGCAATGGCACCACATAGAAGGGAAATGTCACAAAACCTGAGAAAGAAAATAATTTCTTTGCAATAAATGTAAAGTCTACAAGAAGATCAGCAAAACTTTACTTATCAGTCAGAATACTGTAGCAAAAGTGATGCAAAACTATAACAAAGATGGAACTGCAACCATCTTACAGAGACGTCCAGGCCGACTATGGAAGTTAACACCTAAACAAAAGCGTCCTCTGATGAGAAGGGTAAGTGGTACCACATAGAAGAGAAATGTCACAAGACATTTCTGAGAAAGAAAATAATTTCTTTACAAAAAATGTGAAGTCTACAAGAAGATCAGCAAAGCTTTTCTTATCAGTCAGATGGAAGTTAACATCTAAACAAAAGCATCTTCTGATGAGAAGAAAATCGACAGGCAAATTCATTGCTATTAGCTGAAGAAGTAGAAAGCCAAACTAGGGTGAGTGTTTTCCATGACACGACACGGTGTACACTGCAAATGAATGGCATTCATGAGTGTCCTCCACAAAGGAAGCCTCTCTCCCTTAAAGCCCATGAACAATAAAAGTCCGTCTACAATTTGCCAGGGTCCATGCTTAAAACTATGAGGACTACCGGGACTCTATACTGTGTATGTGCATCTTATGTGTATGTCCGTATTTTATGTTTGTGTGCACTATGTATATGTGACGCGCCCTGGGCCTATGTGACGTAGCGTTGCGCACGCAGGGACTACCCGGAGCCGGATCTGATAGGGGTAGTAGTCTCGTGGCGGTGACCCGGTCCGTGCCCAGGGAGTCAGACTAAGTGGCGGTATATTAGCAGTAGATGTAGGATGACTACGCCACCCGTTGAATGCAGCTATGGAGCTGCCGCTGCAGGGCAGACCGCTGAGGCCGGTGGAAGGATGGTGCAGCGTGGATGGTATAACCCCCAACGGGAGGGGTATGGCCTCAGGGCAGCCGACGTGGAAGATGGGGGTAGCAGGAACCACTCAGAGACGATGCGGTGTAGTTCAGGGTCTTTACTGGTGACAAAGACAGACCCTCCCGGAGTACTTGCTAGCGATCGGGGCCTGGTCAGTCCTTGAGCAGATGGGATCTCCCCTGGCCAGGTGGAGTTGTAGGCCTTCCCAACTAACTGTACTCTTCTGGCTACCTTGCTAGAGGCGGGTAAAAGTAGCCCACGTCCCTGAGTGTACCGTGTGGTGCTCACCCGTATGGCCGGTGACTCGGGGCCTTCTAGTGCCTTCCGCTCCACGACGGCGGTGCTGGTCCCACGCGTGTGACCGTGCCTTCGGGTTTCTGGGCCAGAGGACTTGAAATCCCCTGCCGGACGGTTTCTGCTGCTGGGTAAGGGTTAGTCCCCACAGCCTCGGACTCCGGGTCCGGTGATAACTTCTCAGTCAGGGCGAGCTCTGCAGCTGCCAGCCCCTGACTCCTTGTAGCACTGCTCCCACAGAGCTCCTGTTGTTTCTTCCTATGCTGCTTCTCTTCTCTGTCTCTACTTCTGGCATGGCCCGGGAGCTGGGCCCAGCCGGAGCCACAGCTCCCTGTCCGCCCTCCTGGCTCAACTCTCCCTTTGAACTCTCTAACCCTGCCTCAGCCCCAGGTTTATATAGGGGAAGTCCTTCCCCTCCCAGGACTGGGCAGGAGGTGTGGCATGCATAGGATTCCTGACCAAGAGACCTCCCACCTGCTCTCAGACATAACATTGCTGTTACTGTGGAAACCAGACCCCTGGGGTGCCACATATGCATACGTTAAAATGTGTATAGAGTATTAGCATGTGCAAATTTTATATGTGTGCCTAATATAAATATACATGGAAATGTATATGTAGGTGGTGCCTGATGGAGGGTGGGGGGCCCAGATCAGAAGTCCTGATTAAGGGCCCTTCACTGTCATTGTCTGCCCCTTATATAAACAGTAAAATCCTCTTTAATAACTGGACTTCCATTGGGGTGGACTTCTCATAGATGGCCAGTATGCATACTATATTGTGAATCTGGGCATCTCTCACAGAAAATCTGATCTGGATATGAGGGTGGTCTTCTATAAGCGGTGATGTTTTGGAGAGATTTAGGGAAAAGTCCCAATTCTTATCCATCGATCTGGTAATTTGAGTAAAATATTTGTGTTGATAACTGATCACAAAGTCACAAAATATGTAAGATTTGGCATAACCTGGTTCATTTTTCAAAAAGTTATGCTCAATTTTTTTAGCACCAAGTTTTGTTGCTTTTTGGTAGACTTACACTAACTTAGTATATTGTGTGAGAATTAAATGAATTATGAATTAGTTGGCGCATTTTACCACACTCTGGGGGTCCCTGACAGTCCTTCTTTACCGGCCCTGTAGTGATGCCAATGTAAACTTCCAAGTGACCGCGCAGTCAATCACTGTCACGAATGCAGGACAACCTATGATTAGCTAATTTTTGGGAAATCCTTATAACAAAAGGGGATTGAAAATATTTACAATTATTTTAAAAGCATTAAAAAAAAAACAGACCCAATACTTATAATTAGTTTGTTGAAAGTAGTCTAATTAAAGGGAGCTGAAAGGATTAGAGATTATGAACCCGATTCACCAGTGTTTTTGCCAGAAAACTGGCATAAAGCTCTTGAAAAGTTGCAAAGTTTTGTGACTTTTCCCATTTTCACATAATTTTAATTTCTTTAAAGCCCAAGACGTACTGATACGTATCTGCGCCCTGGGACTTAAGAGCCTGATACGTATTAGTACATCTTTGCGATCGCGCCCGCACACAGGCTGTGCGGGCGTGATCGCCGCCGGGTGTCAACTGATTGTCACAGCTGACACCCGGTGCTATGTGCTGGGAGAGGTCCCGCACATTAACCCCCGCAATGCTGCGATCGAAGTCGTTCGCAGCATTGCGGGGGCAAGGGGAGGTGATCGGGATAGTCACCTCTCCTGCCGGTTTCCAGCAATGTGTGCCGCGGCTTCCCGGATGTTGCCATGATGACCCGATTCACTGAGGGGTGCAGTTTTAAAAATGGTGTCACTTTTGGGTATTTTCAGTCATAAAGACCCCTCAAAGTGACTTCAAATGTGATGCGGTCCCTAATAAAATGGTTTTGTAAATTTTGTTGGAAAAATGAGAAATCGCTGGTCAATTTTAACCCTTATAGCTCCCTAATAAAAATAAATTTGGGTTCCAAAATTGTGCTGATGTAAAGTAGACATATGGGAAATGTTATTTATTAACTTTTTTTGTGTGACATATCTCTCCGATTTAAGGGCATAAAAATTCAAATTTTGAAAATTGCAAAATTTTCAACATTTTCGCCAAATATCTGTTTTTTCACAAATAAACACAAGTGATATCGAA
Organism: Phyllobates terribilis; assembly: GCF_046119375.1. Classification (NCBI taxonomy): domain Eukaryota; kingdom Metazoa; phylum Chordata; class Amphibia; order Anura; family Dendrobatidae; genus Phyllobates; species Phyllobates terribilis. Next base: position 375,643 of record NW_027363251.1, read on the forward strand.
GAAATTCTACCACAATCATAAAGTACAATATGTCATGAAAAAATATTCTCAGAACCAGGGGGATCCGTTGAAGCGTTCCAGAGTAATTACCTCATAAAGTGACAGTGGTCAGAATTGTAAAAATTGGCCTTCTCATTAACGTGCAAACCACTTTGGGTTGTAAAGGGGTTAAGGACTCTACCTGCATATACAGTCATGGCGGAAAGTGCTGGCACCCTTGAAATTGTTTCAGAAAATTACACATGTTTTATTACACGCATGTTTATTTCCTTTGTGTTTATTGGAACAACACAAAAAAACTGAGAAAAAAAAGGCAAATTGGACATAATTTCACACAAAACTCCAAAAATGGGCCGGAATACATATATATATTTTTGATGGGACAACACTGAAGATGCGACACTTTGATACAATGTACAGTAGTCAGTGTACAGCTTGTTTAACTGTAAATTTGGTGTGCCTGCAAAATAACTCAACACACAGCCATTAATGTCTAAACCGCTGGCAACAAAAGTGAGTACACCCCTAAGTGTGTTCTCAGCTGATGTTATTTGTTGGTTTTTCTTTGCATCCCGAACAATTTTCTTGGCAGTTGTGGCTGAAATTTTTGTTGGTCTACCTGACTGTGGTTTGGTTTTTACAGAGCATCTGATTTTCCATTTGTTAATCACAGTTTGAACACTGCAGACTGGCATTATCAATTCCTGGGATATCTTTTTGTATCCCTTTCCTGTGTTATACTCTTTTTGCCTCCCTTTCCTGTGTTATACAGTTCAACTACCTTTTCCCGTAGATCCATTGATAATTCTTTTGCTTTCCCCATCTCAAAATCCAGAAAAGTCAGTGGCTGGATCCCAGAAACTCACTCAGCTTTATGCACACACACTGATTACAAGCAAACAGGTCATAGGTGAGGATGTTACCTCTAGTAGCCATTCAAACCCATTTGTGTCAAATTCTGTGCATGTTATCAGGCCAAAATCACCAGGGTATGTGAACTTTTTGATCAGGATTATTTGGATGTTTTTGGTTGTCATTAGTGATGAGCGAGCACTAAAATGCTCGAGTACTCGTTGCTCGGGTCGAGCAAATTGAAATACTCGGGTGCTCAACCCGAGCAATGAGCCCAATATAAGTCTAGGGGAAACTTGAGCATTTTTCAGGTGGCTCCCCACGGCGGTCTGCAGAGGGCCTAAAAATTACCCAAATCGATGGGAACTGTGCTCAAATGACATGGGAACAACATGGGGAAGACCCCTGGAAGCATCTCTGACTCCCAGAACACTGCTGTCAACAACGTCGTCAGAGTATTACGCCACTTTTACGGCGTAAGGAACATCCTTTCCAGGGTGATGACTTGTATATAAGGCAAAATAAATAAACAAAAACAAAAATACTCCTACACACGTAGCATTTTTGACACGTTTTTGCACTTTTGCATTGCTTTCAACCAAGACAAATGCATTCACCAGGAAATGTCATTTTAACATTTTACAACCTTATCTGGCCATGTGGTGTGTGACACATCATCAGACACATGCATACAGTGCTGAAAAGACATGGGAGCAGCAAGGGGAAGACCTCTGGAAACATCTCTGACTCCCAGGTCACTGCCTAAATGTGTGCCCATCATAAGTGATCCTTGACACATGCGAAGATGCCTCCCGCCATGCACCTGTCGTTGCAGACTTGAAACAATCACCGTCCACGTCCTTGTCCCACTGCAGTGTTCAGTTGTCCCTACCCCATTCCTTGGAATGCAAGCACAAGAATGCCGGCAGCCACCCACCCACAGGCTGCAATACTATACTGCCAAATTTCTGACAGCTGCTTGCACTTGAAATGTGGCCTTTTAGGCTCGTGGAGGCGGAAGCTTTTCATAACCTCATGCCGGCGGCGGCCGGGTGTCCATACTCGGTCCCCAGCCGCCACTATATTTCCCGGTATCGCCTCCGCCTTCCACAATCACGGGTCCCATAACATTACCCGTGCCCGCCCCAGTGCACTTACTGGGAAGGACCGCCTAACCACAAACACGTGGACAGGTGAATGTGGCCAGGGACGGTACGGAGCCAGTCCACAACTTTTTTTGCTAAGAGTTGTATTTAGCTCGGTGAAAGGACTGGCATAGAGGGAAACCGTATCTACCCTGCATGTCATTTCTCCCAGAAAATCCTGTAAATGAGCTTGTTGCAGAAGCAATGGCAGCCCATCCAACATCAACTTGCACTTGTCAATGGTGCTTTGACACACACACATCTTTCTTTGCGCATTTAATTTCTTGAATACAGAGTTGGAAAATGGCCTGATCCGTAATGCGTTTTGAGAAATAACATGCATAAGCATGGCCGATCCGCATTAAAAAAGCAGCCATAGAGTGTCCGGGAACCTTCCCCCACACTTTTCTTAGCCAGGGCTGCTTTTCGGCAGGGTTGGACGGGCCCACCAGAGAACCGGAGACTCCTCCGGCAGGCCCTGGCTTCTCCTTCAGGAGAGTTCATAGTGCCGAGGTGAGGCCATGATGATGATAGAGGCCATCATCTGCTTAGTTTTCTTTTACTTGGAATGCAATTGCAAGTATGCAGCCAGCCACCCACCCACCCACAGACCGCAACACTAAACTGACAGATTTCTGGGCAGCTCTTTGCACTTGAAATATGGCCTTTTAAGCTTGTGGAGGTGGAAGCTTTTCACAACCTCATGCAGGCGGCGGCCGGGTGTCCATACTCGGTCCCCAGCCGCCAGTAATTTTCCCGGTATCGCCTTCGCCTTCCACAAGCACGGGTCCCACAACAGTACCCATGCACTACCCAGTGCACTTACTAAGAAGGACTGCCTAACCACAAACACGTGGACAGGTGAATGTGGCCAGGGACGGTACGGAGCCAGTCCACAACTTTTTTTGATAAGAGTTGTATTTAGCTCAGTGAAAGGACTGGCATAGAGGGAAACCGTATCTACCCTGCGTGTCATTTCTCCCAGGAAGTCCTCTAAAGCTGCTTGCACTTGAAATGTGGTCTGAACATTACTGCTGGTACTTTTCTGTGGGAATTTTCTTGCCTCCTACCAGCCTGGAATATTTCCAGCAAACTATGGTACAACACCATGGTATTAGCACTGCCCCCAGTACCAGTAGCGAAGCCATCCTCAATTTCCTTCTCTGGAATTTTATTTGGTAGACTGAGTGGCTGCCCAAATAAATTTTCTCACAAAGGAGCTGATGATAGAGTGGCAGTAGGTTCAAGTTTCTCCAGCTTGTTAGATATTAGAGGGTGAACGGCAGCACATTGGATCAGTGGTTAGCACTGAAGTCTTGCAGCACTGGGATCCTGGGTTCAAATCCCAGCAAGGACAACATCTGCAAGAAATTTGTATGTTCTCCCCATGTTTGCATGTGTTTCCTCCTCAGTAAAAATAGAGTGTCCTGGAATCTTCCCACACACTTTTCTTAGCCAGGACTGCTTCTCAGCAGGGTTGGACAGTCCCACCAGAGAATTCTCTGGTGTGCCTTGGCTTCTACCTCAGGAGAGTTCATGATAGCGCTAACTTTGCAGCTGCTATGGGGCTCTTGAGCGGGTGAGAAAGGTTAGCTCTCAGAAACAAATCCTCTGTTGGGCACAATGTTTTTCAATCTGAAACAGCTTCTTAGTGGGAGTTGTATTTCACCACAGCCATATTCTTTAGCTCTGTGAAAGGACTGGCATAGAGGGAAACCTTATCTACCCCGGTTGTCATTTCTCTGTCACCAGGTTCCGCCCATTGTAACACATGACCATGCCTGGCTGTATGTTCAGCGGTGAGAGCCACAGATCAAGCTGCTGTGTTACAGCTTTCAACAACTATGCAGCGCTGGGCGGTTTGTCAATTAAGCATTAAGCATGTTATCTTCAGCACAGCCTGTTGCTGTTTGGCCAAGGCAGTGCTGCAGTGCTGTCAGCTTGTGACTGATGTGGTCATTTCGGAGATGGAGGAGGAGGTACATAAGCTGAACAATGTGATTACATTGAGGTTAAATTGGTGATGCTGTTTTTTATACTAAAGAAAGATCCTATTGTTATGTTTTTTTATGTTATTTTTTATGAAAAATGCATTCACCGGGAAATGTCACTTTAACATTTTACAACCTCATCTGGCAATGTGGTGTCATCAGACACATCCTGTTTTATTTATGATGGAGGGACTCTGAAAGTCATAAAGCCTATTTTTATAGGGACATCAGACGGCCCTTACTATTCTTAAAAGGCCAGCAGTCGGCCCTAGCTATTGTTAGAGAGCCATCAGAGGGCTATGCTTTGTTGTTCCCATTATTAACAAGTGGGTTTCCTATACTGTTATTGCGCATCCAGTGACTGCAAGGGTTGTCAAAAATTTGGACGCAACCTAATACCCCTTTGAAGAGACATAGAGGAGGGTCTCAGTAAAAAAAATGTTCCCATTATAAAGGAGCGGGTCTTCTATAGTGGTAATGCCCATGCTGTGACTGCAAGGGTGGCCAAAATTTTTGAAAAAAAACACTAACAATTTAAAGACACAAAGAGCATGGCCACAGTAACAAGGTACGACATGTTCCCGTTAGAAAGGAGAGGGTCTGCTATACAGTTATAGGGTATGCAGTGAATCCAACGGCTGACAAATTTTAGGAAAAACCCCACTAAGAATTTAAGGACACACAGAGCAGGGCCACAGTAACAAGGTACGACATGTTCCCATTAGAAAGTAGAGGGTCTGCTATACAGTTATAGGGTATGCAGTGAATCCAACGGCTGACAAATTTTAATGAAAAACCTCAATAAGAATTTAAAGACACACAGAGCAGGGCCACAGTAACAAGGTACGACATGCTCCCATTAGAAAGGACAGGATCTGCTATACAGTTATAGGGTATGCAGTGAGTCCAACGGCTGACCAATTTTAGGAAAAAAACGACTAAGAATTTAAAGACACATAGAGCAGGGTCACAGTAACGACAAATTCCCATTAGAAATTCTAGGGTCGGCTATACTGTTATAGGGTATGCAGTGAGTCCAACGACTGACAGATTTTAGGAAAATCCCCACTAAGAATTTAAAGACACACAGAGCAGGGCCACAGTAACAAGATATGACATGTTCCCATTAGAAAGGAGAGGGTCTGCTATACAGTTATAGGGTATGCAGTGAGTCCAACGGCTGACCAAGTTTAGGAAAAACCCACTAAGAATTTAAAGACACATAGACCAGGCCACAGTAATGACAAATTCCCATTAGAAAGGAGAGAGTCTCCCATAGTGTTGGACTATGCAGTGACTGCAAGGGCTGCCAAAAATTTGGAGGCACTTCAATGGCCCTTGGAAGAGACGTGGAGGAGCGCATCATAAATTTTTTTTACCATTAGAAAGGAGCGGGCCTCCTATACTTGTAATGCCATGCACTAAGTGTATGGGCTGACAAACATTTACTCCTGGGGGGTATACATGAACATACTGTATAAAAATTTTTTTTTTCGGGCATCATAAAAATGTAGCGCCCCGAGGGCTCGGCCGCTACAGGGGTATTGCACCTCTGCCAGAGGTGTGATATTCCACTCCCGGGTAAGGATGGAGTATGGACCAGGGTTCAGTTAGCTGCATACAGCACACTCACCCCATTTCCGAGGGACAGCTCAACGGTGCTCCCATTAGACAGAAATGCAGGCACGACAGACCATGTCCCTGGCTGGAGTGGGGAGGGGGTAGGAATACCCAGTGATGTAGGAGCAGATAGGGGTTGGTTCCTGAGCGTAGATAGGAGCCCATTGTTTGCTGGTCACCTGGGCTCATGTTCTAGAGGGCACCATCTTAGAACAGTGTTCAGTCAGAGAGAAGAAGTGACAGAGTGGGGGCCTTGGTTGTCGAACGAAGTGTGCCCTCTGCCTCCAGCGTTTTTAGATGGGAATTTTTTTAATAGTTCCGCAACAAGGGCCTTCTGGTACTGCCTCATTTTTGTACACCTGTCCGCCTCAGGAATAAGAGATATAAAGTTCTCCTTGTAGAGTGGGTCTAGAAGTGTCACCAACCAGTAATGACCTAAAATTTTGAGAATGCGAGGGTCATGGGAAAGGCAGCATAACATAAACTCAGCCATGCGTGCCAGACTACTAACAGGCAAGACTTCCGTGTCCTCACCAAGAGGATGACTGACCATGCTCTCCTCCTCCTCCTCTCTGTCCTCTGGCCATCCACGCTGAACAGACGGTATGACAGCTGTGCAGATAGCACCGTCTATAGTGCATGAAACTAGTTCCTGTCCTTCCTCCTCCTCCTCTTCCTTATTGTCACCCAATCCACGTTGGGATGAGATGAGGCTTAGCTGTGTGTAATCACCCTGTATGGTTAATTGCTCCATCTTATCGTGCTCCGCCTCGCCTCAGAGCCGCCACCAGGTTCCGGCCATTGTCACACACGACCATGCCTGGCTGTAGGTTCAGCGGTTTGAGCCACAGATCTGCCTGCTCTTTCAGAGCTGTCCATAACTCTTCAGCATTGTGTGTTTTTTCACCTAAGCATATTAGCTTCAGCACAGCCTGTTGCCTCTTGGCCGAGGCAGTGCTGCAGTGCTTCCAGCTTGTGACTGATGCGGAGATGGAGGCTGAGGAGGAGGAGGAGGCTGAGGAGCATGAGGTGCAGGAGCTGTAGACCGTGGGGGCAACCCTGATTGACCTAGGGCCTGCAATCCTTGGCGTCGGGAGGACGTGTTCCGTCCCAAGGTCCGACTGGGTCCCGGTTTCCACTATTTTAACCCAGTGTGCTATCAGCGAGATGTACCGTCCCTGCCCACAAGCACTTGTCCACGTGTCCGTGGTTAGGTGGACTTTACCGGTAACTGCGTTGTTGAGGTCACGGCTAATGTTTTGGGACACGTGCTTGTGTAATGTGGGGACGGCACACTGGGAGAAATAGTGGCGGCTGGGGACAGAGTACCGAGGGACGGCCGCCACCATCAGGTTGCGGAATGCTTCTGTCTCCACAAGCCTAAAAGGCAACATTTCGAGCCAAGCAGTCGTGAATTGTGAGAATTTAGTAGTGTGGCCTGTGGGACGTTGGCTGCATATTTGCGCTTGCATTCCAAGGACTGGAGTATGAACAACTGAACGCTGCGCTGGGACAAGGACATGGACGTGCTTCCTGATGCTGCTACTTGAGAGTGTGCAATGACAGGTGCAGGGCAGGAGGTATCTTTGCATGCACTATGGACAGGGGATTGGCTTGCATGCACAACAGCAGAAGAAGCAATGGTGCTACCTGTAGACACTGTTCCTGGACCCTGGTGTTCGGCCCACAAAGTCGAGTGCTTTGCTGCCATGTGCCTGATCATGCTGGTGGTGGTCAGGCTGGTCGTTTTGACACCCCTGCTGATGCTGGTCTGGCTCGTGATGCAAATGGCCTTTTTGGAGCTATCGGCAGAGTCTTTAAAAAACAACCAGACTCGGGAAGACCTAACAGTTGTAGTGGCAACTTCCTTCGTGTTGGTGTTACGGGAAACGGTAGCCTGCCTTCTGTCTGCGGCCACCACACTGCTTCTTCCTGCCTGTTGGGGTGCTCTGCCTCCCTCCCCCTGTGTGCTGCTGTCCTTGCTCTGCATGTCCTCCTGCCAGGTTGGGTCAGTTACTATATCATCCACCACCTCGTCTCCCACTTCTGCACCCTGGTACTATTCCTGACTTTCTGCCAATTGTGTCTCACATCGTCCACCTCTTGTCACAGTTTCCCACTGGCGCCTTCGTGTGACCGTGGCTGCTCAAATATTTGGGCATCGCTACACGTGATCTCCTCTTGCCCCGCTTCAAGTGGACCGGGCGAGAGGCCCGAATCCATAAATGGAAAAGTGAACAGCTCTTCAGATTGTCCAAGTGTGGGATAAGTTGTCTCTGGGTACTCGGCATGGTGGGAGGAAGGAGGATCAGGGTGAGGAATATGCGGTCCAGACTCACGGCTACTGAGACTTGACCGTGTGGAAGACAGGGTGGTGCTGGTGGTGGCTAAGTGACTGGAAGCATTATCCGCTATCCAACCAACAACCTTTTGACACTGATCTGGGTTCAATAGTGGTGTGCTGCAGTCCCCTAGAAATTGGGACAGGAAGGTCAGGCGAGAAGATGTGGGTGTTTGTTGTGGCACAATTTCGGCTTGCCCACGGCCTTGTCCTCGGCCTCTGCATGCACCATTACCATCACGTCCAGTTCCCCGTCCCTTGCCACGTGCCTTGCCCATTTTAAATGGAGGATAGTATCTTCCACGCTCACTACAAATGACTGAGTTAGAAGCGAAGTTATATGTGATCGGGGTGATGGAGAAAACAGAGTTTTAAAAACCTGGCCTGTAAGTAAGTAGTGTGAACAGCAAACTGCTGTGAATTGCTTCACTGACACACTGAAAAAATGGAGGCCAGAAATGGCAGTATTTTCTGACAACGTATATGTGATCCGTGTGACGGAGAAAACACAGTTTTAAATAGCTGGATTTCTAGCGCTCTAATATGGAAAGGACCTGGCTATATTCTGCAGTGCCAACAAGCAAATGGCGCAGAAAAACGGTGTTCTCTGGATTGCTTTATAAGCAAATAATGAGGATTAAGATCCAAAGAAAAGTATTCCTCGCCCCTGAGACCTGGGCCTTTGTATAGAAATATCTAACAGCAGCAGAAGGCAGAATTGGAATGGAACCTCTTGTGCTATATGCACTGCAGTCTGCTATATACCCTGCCTGCCTGCCTATATACACTGCCTGCCTGATATCTCTGCAGATGGATTAGTCCTCAAAAGGACTGTTTGTTGAGATGGATATGTGTAATATGCGGTTTTTCTCCCTACACTACCTAATACACAATCAAATCTCTTCCTAACGCAGCATCAGCTCTCCCTACACTGTCTGATCCGGAGTGACTGTGATGAGCATGGCGGCGCCAGGTCTGATATACACCTGATGACGCTGTGCGGCCAGCCAATCACTGTAATGCCCACAACCAACATGGCTATGGCATTACAGTGCATGGCAGGCAATCCCTGCATGTTCATTGGCTCTGTAAAGAGCGCCAAACATGCAGGGAGGGGACCCGACTTCCCGCCCGACCAACCCGGAAATACTCGGTGAGCGCAGAGCATCTCGAGCAGTGAGATACTCGGGCGAGCACCGAGCAGTAGCGAGCATGCTCGCTCATCACTAGTTGTCATTAAGATTTAAAAAGAGAAAACACAGAAATGTGACAGTAAATGGCTTCACCCAACCAATAACCATGAGTGGAGAAAAAGTGTTTTTGCTATCATTCATTTTCTCTGAAACAAGGCCAAGAAAGCAAAAATTCTGCCGGGGTATGTAAACTTTTGAGCAGAACTGTATATGCGCCAGCCCCAGTGTCTCCTATTCTATGTACTCCAGCCCCAGTGTCTCCTATTCTATGTACTCCAGCCCCAGTGTCTCCTATTCTATATACTCCAGCTTCTTCTGTGATGTATATGCTCTAGCCCCAATGTATCCTGTGATGAATATACGCCAGCCCCAGTGTCTCCTATTCTATTTACTCCAGCCCCAGTGTCTCCTATTCTATATACTCCAGCTTCTTCTGTGATGTATATGCTCTAGCCCTAATGTATCCTGTGATGAATATACGCCAGCCCCAGTGTCTCCTATTCTATATACTCCAGCTCCAGTGTCTTCTGTGACGTAGCTAATGTAGCCCTAATGTCTCTTATGCAGAGGCGTCGCATGATAAAGCAGTGAGACACAAGCTCCCTGCCCTATCACTATCTCTTTCATATGCCACAGATCGCCATAGGCCTGCGGTTAACGAGATGTCAGCATACTCACGCAGGTGGCTCGGTGACATCATTGCATCGCTCTGCTCTGCAGTCCCGCCATGGAAGAGGAGACAGAGGCCGTGATGTAGGGAATCAGGATTAAGTGAGAATAAACGTTATTTTTTTAAATGATCGGGCAGTGGAGCCATCCTACTATATATCTGGAGTAGTGGGTCCATCATACTACATATGGAGTAGTGGGGCCATTATACTATATGTATGTGGGGCAGTGGGACCATCATAGTATATACAGGTGCATCTCACTAAATTAGAATATCTTCAAAAAGTTAATTTATTCCAGTTCTTCAATACTGTTTCAGTATGCTCCACAATCATGAGGAAGACTGCTGACTTGACAGATGTCCAGAAGGCAGTCATTGACACACTCCACAAGGTCCTAGAGTTCCAATTTTCATTTGGAAATCAAGGTCCCAGAGTCTGGAGGAAGAGTGGAGAGTCCACAATCCAAGCTGCTTGAGGTCTAGTGTGAAGGCTCCACAATCAGTGATGGTTTGGGGGGCCATGTCATCTGCTGGTGTAGGTCCACTGTGTTTTATCAAGACCAAAGTCAGCACAGCCGTCTACCAGGACATTTTACAGCACTTCATGCTTCCCTCTGCCCACAAGCTTTTTGGAGATGGAAATGTCATTCTCCAGCAGGACTTGGCCCCTGTCCACACGGCCAAAAGTACCAATACCTGGTTTACACACAACAGTATCACTGTGCTTGATTGGCAGCAAACTCGCCTGACCTTAACCCCATAGAGCAGGGGTCTCAAACTCGGCTGGGTATATGGGCCGCAAATGGAAAAAATTTGAATTTGGGGGGCCGCATTTTTTGTTCAATGTGACATTTTTAGTGATACCATTTTTTTTTGTATACACCTTTTGAACATTTTTGCCCTGTTTATTTTTTTATAGCTTGGGTCCTTATGGATGTGGCGATAATAAACGTGTACTTTTTTGTGTTTACTTTAGTTTACATATAAAACAGCATTTTTAGCGCCCAATATTTTTTCATGCTTTATTTTTATTTTTTTTATTTTTCCCCCAATTGGCCACATACAGTAAAATTGTCTTACAATTAGCATCATATAGTAATAATGGCAAACATCTTGTAGTAATGTCCCCATCTTGTACTAATGTGCCCCAACCAGGTCCCCATCCTGTGTCTATGTGCCCCATCCAGGTTCCCATCCTGTGGCTATGTGCCCCATCCAGATCCCCATCCTGTGGCAATGTTCCCGATCCAGGTCCCCATCTAGTGGCTCTGTGTCCCATCCAGGTCTCCATCTTGTGGCTATGTGCCCCATCCAGGTCCCCATCCTGTGGCTATGTTCCCCATCCAGGTCCCCATCTTGTGGCTATGTGCCCCATCCAGGTCCCCATCTTTTGGCTATGTTCCCCATCCAGGTCTCCATCTTGTGGCTATGTGCCACATCCAGGTCCCCATCTAGTGGCTCTGTGCCCCATCCAGGTCCCCATCTTGTGGCTATGTGCCACATCCAGGTCCCCATCTAGTGGCTCTGTGTCCCATCCAGGTCTCCATCTTGTGGCTATGTGCCCCATCCAGGTCCCCATCCTGTGGCTATGTTCCCCATCCAGGTCTCCATCTTGTGGCTATGTGCCCCATCGAGGTCCCCATCTTTTGGCTATGTGCCCCATCCAGGTCCCCATCTTGTGGCTATGTGCCACATCCAGGTCCCCATCTAGTGGCTCTGTGCCCCATCCAGGTCCACATCTTGAGGCTATGTGCCCCATCCAGGTCCCCATCTTGTGGCTATGTGCCCCATCCAGGTCCCCATCTTTTGGCTATGTGCCCCATCCAGGTCCCCTCTTGTGGCTATGTGCCCCCTGTGCTGTTCTTCACACACGTAAAAAAAAAAGAAGATGATTCTCACCTGTCCTCCGTTCCCTCGGCGTCCTTCCTGCAGATGTGGCCGCAGGCACCACAGAGTCAGACCCCTTGACGATCCCGACCTGGTCCAGGAGGAGCCGCCGACAGCAGCGCTGCATTGCCGCACACAGACTGTCTCCCAGCACAGCAT